>NC_134856.1:110192488-110202488 GCF_049852395.1 Peromyscus maniculatus bairdii
AAATGTCGTGTATATATATATATGCAATAGAATTTTATTCAACCATAAAGAACCAAAATGAAATTGCATCGTTTGCAGGAAAATGGATGGAACTGGAGATCACTGTGTAACAGAAATAGGCCAGGCTCAGAAAGACAAAGAGGGCACATTCTCTCACATGCAGAATCTAGGCATGTGTGTGTGTGTGCATGCCTGTGTGTGTGCATGCCTATGTGTGTGCGTGCATGTGTTTGTGAGTGTGTGTGTGTGTGTGTGTGAGTGTGTGTGACATGATAGTAGAAATGTGACTACAATGTGGAAGGAAAGGGATAAATGGAGGGAGGAAGGGGAACAAATAGGCTAATGGGGAAAGATAAAATATCACACTTTCTTTCATATACATAATCTATACTTAGACATATATGCACATATGGTATGAAAGCAAAGAGGGAACTATTTGGGGAGAACAAGGGGATGATGGGGGCGGGGTGCATGGAAGTGCCGTGGGGGAAGTAGAGCAAGATACAACCAGATATATACATTTTATATATAATATATATGAGTATAAAATATAATATATATATATATGAAATGCTATGATGAAACCTATTTTTTATATGTTAACTAAATTTTAGTTTAAAAGTTCAGGTAAAGAAAATAGAAAACAAAAGCTATGAACCAGACCTGGAGCAAGCCTATCAGAATTCCAGCATCTTGGTGAGGTTTCCTTTATTATTGCTAATATTTGCAGGGAATTTGGAGGAAAGTAAATTAGAAAAATAAAAAGGAAAAAGCTTATCCAAAAATGTTATTCTGTACTCCAAACGAACATTTAAGTTGTGTCTTTTTAAAATATCTCCCTAGGACTAATAATATACACTATTTAAATTTAGCAAGTTCATAGTAAATTACTCTAAAATATTAATGCACATTTACACACACTCAAATGCATGCATGCACACACCTAAAGAATTAGGTAAAATTTTCTGGAATGTACAATATAGTTTTTCATGAAAAGAGGGAGAAATGTTTTTGCCATCATTATATAAAATCTATGCCATAGATTTTTCATCCTAGATACTTCTGCTAATTTCTCTTGTTGTGACCATGACTACTCCATTCCTGAAGTGTTCAAGAAAATGCAATTTCCCTCAACTTTTGTCAGACTGTAGGATCTGTTGACCTCTGGGGCCCCCTGAGCCTGCTACTCTTGCTGATGTAAGTTTTCAGTCATCCTAATTATATTAGATGTTTAGGTACCAGCTCTCTCTAAATGCTCTAGTAAGACCCTCCCATTGTTTAAGCTGTTTTCACAACAAGGAAAAGTGTGAAGATGAGAGAAAAGGATGAAGAAAGAAAGGGAAGAACTGAAGATCAAGAGACCGCAGAGGAAGAAGAGGAAGGAAGAAGAAACTGGTCCAAACTCAGCAACAGCACGATGGACAGGGAGCTACCCAGGAAAGAGAAACGTCAACGGTGGGAAGAAGATGGAGGGACAGAAACACAGGGGAGTGAGACCACACAGTTCAAACAAGACTGAGGCACTCCTAGCCCAGCAGTGTGGATAAACCATCGCCATTGGAGAAGGCAAACTGGAGGAACACCAGCTCACAAACCCCGCCAAACATCTGAGAGACTTTCTTTAGCAGTGGACACAAAACATGAGTAGTAGCCATAACAACCAAACAGCTGGTTGTGGTAAAGAAGCATCCGTGTGCTTGGACCATTTGTTGTTTACATGTACTAACTCATCTGAAACCCCCAGGAACGGAGTTATAGTTCCATGGTGAAGTGTCCCCCACAGGTTCATGCAATTAAATACCTGGTCCCCAGATGGTGGTGCTGTTTGGGGAGGTTGTGGAGCATTTGAGAAGGTGTGGTCTACCTGAAGGAAATGGCTATGGGGGTGCAGCTTGCAGTTTACAGCCCACCTCACTTAGTTGCCTTTACTTCCTGTTCCATCCAGATGTGAGCAAGCTCCTACAGCTGTGCTTTACCACCATGATGATCCATCTCTTCAAAATGTGAGACAGAATAAGCCCTTCCTCCCTTAAGCTGTTTCTTACTAGACACTTGGTCATACAGAAAAACAAAACAAAACAAAAAAAACCCACTGAGGATAGATATGAAGATGACTGTCGCCATTTTGGAAAGATGGCACTCAAGGCCCCAGAGAATGGAATGAATGCCAAAGGCCAAACAGCTGGTAAATATTTTCAACTACTCCAACAACAGCAATGTGGATGAGCTAGATGTGCAAAGACTGTTTATTATTATTATTATTATTACTACTACTACTACTACTACTACTACTACTACTACTACTACACAGTGAAAAAGCCATTTCATTAGACCAGGAAAACATTATAGGAAGACTCGTCTCTGGTACAGAGATGGAACAAAGGTTGTCACCCAGTGTGTACCCTTTGAGCCCCCTCACCAGTCACTGCTGCATGCCAGTAGCAGTACTGCTCATCAGTGAAGGACTAAAAACTACATACGAAGGCCACTCCTGAAGACTGCACAGCCAATGAGAAAAGTCTACGTTAACCAGTATGCCCAGAAAAATTCCTCAGATAGACTTTGTAATCTTCAAAAGGCAAGTTGCCCGGCAGGCATTGTAAGAGGCTGAGCACTGGCCCCAGAGATGCTGGGTCCAGTCTCCAGGAGCTGGCACACTACCTCGTTTGGAAAAAGGATCTTCAAAAGTGTGAGTGAAGATCTGTAGGTGGGAAGAGCATGCTAGACCACTGCAGCAGTTCCTACCTACAGTGAAACTCTCTTTAAACATTTCTATTTGTTTTCTTTGCCATGTTGGGATTCAAAGCCCAGGGTCTCCAGCATCTTTGGTTAGTCCTCTAACACTGCTAACACTGAGCTCTTCTGCAGCCCCGAGAGTTATGGGAATAGAGCAGATTTGAGCAAACAGAAGATAATGTGTCTCAGTTCTGTCTCCACCACCAGCATCATCACCATCAGCATCACCACCACAATCACCATCATTATCATAACCATCATCTTCATCACCATCATCACCACCATCACCACCACCACAAATACCATCATCATTACTACCACAATCACCATCATCATCATCATCACTATCACCACCACCACCACAATCATCATCATCATCACTACCACAATCACCATCATCGTCAGGCTGGCCCGGAACTCCTAGGATCAAGTCATCCTCCTAAGCAGCTGGGATTGCAGGTGCCCACTTCCATGCTGACAGGCAGCAAAAGTCCTCAGAGAGAACTTGGGTCTGCTATTCGATAACAAATGAGACAGGCACCTTTGGGGTAAACTCCTGGTTCCCTGCACCTTCAAAGTGTACTTTCCATTTTTCAGATAAAACTTTCTGACAGAGTTGAACACATCCAAAAGTGCTCCTGTCCACCATTGTAACATTTCAGGCATGCCTGCAATGACTTTTGAGCTAAAAGAATGGCCACTGTCTTGCCTTCCTGAACTCTGACCTTCAACTGAGATTGCTAGGAAATTGTACTTACTGGTTGAACATGCACAGGACTGTGCTTGCCTCTCAACTGCTTTCCTGTATGAATAGTCACAGACTCCCAAATAAAAATTCCCATGTTTCCTTTGTTGGAAAAGTACAATGCTTTGGTGGTGTTGGTGGGACTGAGGGGGGGTTGGGGGGGGCGAATCCTGGAGTCTCCTTCCCTACTGCAGGTAATAAACCTTGCTCCACTCTTTTCCGTCTTGGCTCAATTTGTTTGTCTTCGCACACTCTGAGATGTGACGCTACATCTTGCTGTACTGCTGACAACCTTGCTCTCTGCCCAATGGTGCTGATTTTGGACTCCTCTGCTCCCAGAACTTGGAAGAAATGTTTTTCTGTTGCTTCTAGCTTCCAAGCTTGCTGCCTCATCTGTAAGACGAGGTACACACGACACCATTTATATATAAAATGTACAGACTCACACAAATAAATATTAGCAGGGCAAAAGCAAAAGACTGCCAGAATAGTCCTGAGGAAGTGGGACTAGGGAAGGAAAGAAAGGGAAGGAACCAAGGAGAGCGGCTCGTTCTTAACACGACACTCCTCTTCACCTGAGTTTTTCTTTGCTGTGAAAAGAAGTGTAAGAATGCACCTTCCAAAAGGAAACAAACCCTCATTCGTTTCCACTCCAAATGCAGAGACACACCTCCCTAAAAAGAAAGCCGTTAAATGTCCAAAATGATGAATGAGTGCAGTCTTCGCCCAAGACAGCAGCCAGTAGGGAAGGAGGGGGTGGTGGTGGTGAGCACGCTGTGCACCCAGCTGCCAGTCAGCATCCCGGAACCCAAACAACCACAAGAGATGGTGGCTCAGTAGGACTCTGACTCAGTGCCACTACCAGATGAGATGCAGCCACACTCCAGCCCCCGCTTTACACAATGTCCACTAAGCACACCCCTCCAAGTCACATCTCCTCCCAACAGTTAAGTGCCCTTACAAGAAAGGTTCCCAGCGCTGGCTAGTCTACTTTTTCAAACCTGAGAAGCATTATTAAAAGGCTAGGGCCTCTCCACACCAAAAAGGAGTCTCCATTAAACATCAACTAAGGCATTAATTAATACCACCAACGAAGAGCTTCATGGCAAATTCCTCTTAGGGTGATTGCTTCCATTGGCAACGGACACACTTGTGACCCAGATCTAGACACTGTGTGAAGCCTGGCACACCCATATCTAGCTAAAGATTGATTTAGAAAACCCTGGGTAGTTTTTGTTAATGGAGTTGCTGTTGTTTTGTTTAAACACAGGATCTTGCTCTGCAGCCCAAGCTGATCTCAAAGGCGATCGATCCTCCTGCCTCAGCCTCCTGAGTGCTGGGATTATATGATTAAATCACACCTTGGAGCCATACTCCTCTTTCCTGATTTCTCAACAACAGAGAGACACCGCATCTAAACTCTCCTAATATTCCTTCAAATATAAAACAAAGAAGTGGTAGCTAGAGTTGAGGCAGGACAGGCCCCCAGGCTCTGGGAGCTCCATCTGTCCACAAGGGCAGGTGGCTTTGTCCGGAGCTCCGGGGCCTGAGAAGATGATACAGGCTGGAGAGCTAAAGCTACAAAATGCAGGCAGGTGGAGATCCTCCTCCATCTCGGCAGATTCATCTGGAAGACAGCCCAGCTTCGGAGGACTTGAACTGCTGCAACTATTTCCTGACAGATTTTTCCAACCATCACATTACCAAAATGAAAATGTAACAGCTTGCAGGCACTGCAATATACTTAAGATGTAATAATGGAAAATGAGATGTTATTGATTGGAGAGGGAGGAGAAGTAACCACAATGGTGTCATCAAGTCAGAGAAAGAAAGAAAATTAACAGATGAATTCTTCAGGACTGAGATCTCGTTGCCACCCACTACAGATGGCAGAGTTCTGTGGAGCAGTCCCCAGACAAAACAAGATACACAGGAAATATGTGAGGCAGTCCTCAAAAGAATATCCCATGGCCTTTGGATCTGAAGGGAATTCCAGGCTCTCGAGTGCAGCACAGCTAAAGCGTCTGCTGTGGATCCATTCTGCTCGCAAGAATACACACAGACACACAGCTACCTTCCACATGTGTGCACGTGATTTCCTGCCTCCTTCCAATGAGGCAGAGTGTGCAATGGACACCAGCTTAAAATGATAAAGTCAGCAGTATTTTCAAAGGAGTAGCTAACAGTAAATGTAGCACATCCTCAGGGAGAGAACCTGGAAATTCATTCCAAATGAAGCCCTTCCTCCTTCTCTCTATTTATTCATTTAATTTATTTATCTATTCATTCATTCATTCATTCTTGAAGCAGGGTCTCACTGTGTAGCTCAGGCTGGGCTAGAACTCATAGAGATCTGCTGCCTCTACCTGAGGAGTGCTGGGATTAAAGGCATGAACAACCACAGCGCTCCTTCAGGCTCTGCACTGGAAGAAAAGGAATTAAGGTTTTAGAGACAGATACCTGCAGAGACACAGGATTTTTTTTTTCTACACCCGCAGCCACGGGCACATCTCTCTGGAAGAAATGTCACTTTGTTAGCCCATTGTGATCCAGTTATTATCAGGGCTCCACTGGTTCCTTGAGTCTTTGGTAGGTTAACATCTTCTTGTGTATATGAGTTGTAAATATTTCCCCCAAATTCTGTAGCTCAGCCCTTTGCTGTGTTTTCTAGGCTATTCAGAAAGTTTTCAGTTTGGTGTCACAAATCATCAAGGAAATCAAATGCAAATCATAAACAGTGAGCTCTCACACCTGTTAGGATGACTATTACTTTTTTTAAAAAAAATTAAAACAAGCTTTGTGGAGAAAGTGGAATCTTTTCATATTCTTGGTGAGGCTCAAATGGAACCACCGTGGAGAACAACATAAAAGATTCTAGAAAAATCAGAGCTGAAACTACAATAGAATCCAGCAATCCAGCTCCCGGGGACTTAACCAAAAGCACTGAGATCAGAATGTCTCTCAAAGACGTTAACAACCACCCGTCAGATACTACCACTCTCTTCACAACAGCCAAGACGGTCAGGGCATCTAAATGGCCATCAGCAGGTAAACGGAGAAAGATAATGTGCTTTCTGTGTGTGTGTACATGTGTGAGCATGCATACGCATGCACAAACGCAAAACAGAATTATTATTCCACCTTTGAAAAGAAGGAAGTTCTATAAAATCCAGCCACATGAGCAAACTTCCTGTGCTGAGGGAAATAAAGCAGATGCAGAAGGATGGACAGTGGCGTAAGTTCGCTGTATGAGGTATCTCAGTAGTCAGAGGCACGGGATCAAAGTGGGATGCTGGAACAGAGACAGAAAGAAGGAATGGGGACTTACTTATCAACACATGTAAAGCTTCAATTAAACAGGAGGCAAGTGGCCTGCAGGCTGCTCTATACTGCTGGCCTACAGCTAACTGTACCTACTACTACCAAGACGGCATTGTCCACTTTGGAATTGACGAAGACAGTTTATGCTGAGTGTTCTTACCATGGTCTTTTTTTTGGGGGGGGGGGGCGGGTAACTAAAAAGGATACCTGTAGAGCAGTAGAAGTAGAAAATACTTTCTTGGCAATTATTATGTGGCAGTGATTCTTGCCATCTTTTTTGTGAGTCAAAAATGCAAATTATCAAACGTGAAGTTATTTGTGCCTATGCACCACTACTTCAGAGAAATGCGCTGAACTGTCATAATAAGAAATCTCGAAATTTTGAAAACAAAGTGCATTTAAGAGATATGACTACTGAAAATTATTTCATCCATTTTGCACTGATTTAAAGAAAATCTAAAGATGTTAACTATCCAGAATAAAGGTTAACTCATGTGTATCAATGAAAAACAACTGATTTTTAACTCATAAGACAAAGAATTTTTTTTCCCAAGAAGTCCTGTGTAAAAGGAGTCCGCCATGTTGGTATTAGCTGCTTTTCTTGTAGGAGTGAGCAAATGTCTGAAAGAGGAAGTCTGAGGAGGAGAGACTCATTAGGGCTTGCAGTTTGAGAGATGCAGTCTCTCAGAGCCAGGAAGGCATGGCAGCAGGCCTCCATGGCGACAGGTGACACACAGTGACATGTGTCCAGGACTCCTCACATCTACACAGAACAGGAAGTGGAGAGCTGACCAGGCACAGGCTGAGCTGTGGAATCTCAAGACCAGCCCCTAATGACTCACTTCCTCTTGCAAGGAACGGCTACCTAAAATGTCCACAACAGCCCAAAACAGGGCACCAGCTTGGAGCAAGGATTCAGAGACACGCACCTGTGGGGATCTTTGCACACTCAAAGCACAGCAAAAACTCCTGCCATTATGCAGCCAAGGCAGTGGGCAGCAGCGGACGAGACAGGCTTTGGTGAAGAACCTTTTCCAACTCCGCTATTCCATCTTTTCCCGTTATCTAGACAGCATGCCATGTCAGCCCCATTGAATCCGATAGGCACAAAACAGAGACAACACGTTTTGGATCACAGAACATCTGTTAGAGTCCAAGTGGCCTTGGGCGGGTTATTCAAACCCTCCAGGGTTGTTTTGCATCAGCAAACTCCTTCTCAAAGTTATTCTATACTTCTATAAGTAAAAGAGAAGTGAGTATATCAAGTACCTGCACACAACGGCCAAGAACAGGAACAAGTCGCTCCCAAACTCACATTTCTCATCCTGAACTTCCATCCCTTAGAGAAATAAGTTAACCCTGAGCACACCTAACCAGGGGAAGAGGCTGCCACTCATTCTGACAGGCACCCACCCAGGAGAGAGTCTAATACACACACCAGGCCTTGCTCTACCTCGGCTGGATTGTATAGAAATGTTTCCCAAAAGTCCCTTCTCCCATCTTCCCACACTGTCAGTAATGTGCCCAGGTGTTCACTGTTGAGCAAGGTTGTCTCAGCTGGAGCAAGTGAAAAACAGGGGCAAAGTGGGAGGCAGATGAGTCCACTCAGCACCATGAGGCGGGGCTCCCGATGATAACCTCTACTCTGGGATTTCCTTTGGATGCCCTGGTGGGCTCTGACTGTGTGTGTGTGTGTGTGTGTGTGTGTGTGTGTGTGTGTGTGTGTGTGTGTGTGTGTGTGTGCATGCATGTGCACGCGCGCCTGTCTGTCTGTCTGTCTGTGTCTATGTGTCTGCATCTGTGTATCTGTGTCTGTCTGTCTGGGGAGAGAGACTAAGTTGATGCCAACATCAACACAGGCAAATTTAGTGTGCAAAATTATAGGCTATATTTTGAAACTACAGGAAAAGACGTATGATGCCAATGGTTTTAGCCCCAGAGGGAGGGGCGAGGCCCAGACGAACTTTTCTATCTTTGTCTAACTTAGACATGGACATCGCTGACCTTTGGGTCCCCTGCTAGAGTTCCTCATTTGCAGTGGTTCCCCAGGGGCACTTGAAGAACGCCTTTAACTACAAAAGAAAACACAACTGAAAACAGATTCCAGGGCAGCTTCTGGTAGAAAAGCTTGATCTGAAAGGTGATTATCCTTTTTTGGCGAAATACTCCAGATATGCACAAAAACACTGTGACTCTTCAAATACCGCTTTAATGGCCACAAATAGCACATGCACCCCCAAATCGGCCACCAAGCATCCATTTAAAAAGGGCGTTCATCGCCTACTACAGGTCAGACTGCTAGAGAACTGGACACTGCAATACACAAAATGGACATCTGCCTCATTCACCTTTTCACCTCTGCCCTATTCCAGCTCCCAACAAAGAGGCTTTTTCCTTCAATGGACCCTCCATCACTCACAAATCTGGCTTTTGCAAATTGGTCTGTGGAATGTGTGGTTTGCCGAAGGACAAAAGACTCCTTTCAGTTCACTGAAATGGAGTCTGGAATCCTGAGGAGAAGCTCTCTTCTAGGGCTCTGCACGGAAGGAGACATGACCTCTCAGGCTGGTTCTACACTGATAGTGAGATCTGTCCAGCCCAAGAGCTTGAGGCTCACCTTGCCCGGCTGGTTACCATACTAAAGCTTGTCCTTCCCACTCTGCCTCTGACTCCTGTCCTTCTCGCCCGCCTGTCAACTAAGAATGCTGCCTTTAGTCTGTGGCCTTGGTGTGATCCCCGATGTTTTTCAGTGAGGGAGGGAGGTAGTAGGCAGGGTAAAGAACCAAGACAAGCAAAGCTTGGGAAGGAGCACGCTCTCTAATTTTCCTTCCTTGAATGAGCTTTGGAGTCTGCACTATCCATTCAGGCAAAGTGCTCGGAGCTCCAGTGGAAAGTACCTGTTAAAGGTGAAGTGGAGATTCAGAGGCTGTGGTCCATTTCCATGCACAGCTCATGACACAGCTGGATTCATGGAATTGGTGCCTCCTGCACCAACCTAGCAGTTCCATGGTGTTGTCTTAAAGATAGATGTGACTCCCTTCCAGCTAGAAAGCTGAAAATGTTCACTACCTTTAGTTCCAGGTCATGGGAGCGCCTATCCTGTATTAATCTGTAGATGAGCCATGTCAAAGGACAGCCAGATTGCATTTCAAGGTGGGACATCTTCCTGGGGAGACCACCATGCATACAAAGCCACCT